>NC_136057.1:1880070687-1880085687 GCF_964261635.1 Lissotriton helveticus | reverse complement strand
CCGGTTCGCGTACCGGGTAGCGCCCCAGGGAGCGTACTTTGTTGGAAATTAGTGAAAAATGTTAGAGTAAAATAATAATTGTGAGTGATCAGATGTAGGGTAGCTCTGAGAAGAGCTTTTGGGTTTATGGTACATTTAGGTACTTATAAGTAGGTACCAATGCACATTCTTAAATTCAGAGTGAAAACTCTGTTGCCCTCATCTGAGAAGTGAACTCCATCTCCTCTGTAGATATCTTGCATGTAGTAACGCAAGTTATTGTTGTACAGGGAGCCCATTCCATGGTCTCTCATGTAAGCTGAAACAGATTTGTTTACATGCTTCCTCGACTTCTCAATTTGTGGACAAAATTGGTTTGACCACCTCCATTTCTGTCTTTGGCATATATTTGAATATACCAAGGCAGTCTGAGGAAAAAGTGCCATTAATTGCTCAAAGGTGTCCTTTAAAAGCATTTCCAGACCTACACCAGTCAAAGTGCCCAAGTCATTACCTCCACAGTGCACAATTAACAGGTCAGGTTTGGGCAAATGCATAAAGGTTTTCACCAATGGTATCAATTGGTGACATTTTAATCCTCTGTGGCCAAACCACTTAATTTCCACATCTTGTAAATTGAGGTTAGGTAATTTCCTGTTTTCAACGTACCTTTGAGCCCAGTGAATATAACTATGTCCAACAATCCAGACAGAAAACATGGTGAGAGAAGGTTCTCCTGCAGTCAGATGAAGTGTGGCAATGAAATGGCAGTTGAAAAAATGAGAGTTTAAAATGAAAAAAACTGTGGAGTTTCTGTGTTCATGAAGCAGTAACAGTGATTGGTGGATTTTGATTGCTGAAAACAGAAAGTTAGGGTGCACGGATGTGTTCTTTGAAAGATGTATTTTGAATGGTCAATAAAAAAATCATTAAATGAAAGAATGCACTGGATATGCAGGTGCACTGAGAGTTCAGAGTTCAATTGCAACAAAGTTGTGTGAACTTGCAAACACCAGAAGTCTTCCAAGAGGTGGTTGCCATGCAGAAAAGGCATGAAATGGCAGAGGGGGGGAAGGGTTTTCATTTGAAAAAAAGTGAGGGAAGAGTTTTGATTGGGTGACATGAGAGATATGTGTGAAGAATTACAGCATTTCTGTGCTTTTGATAGCTGCAGACTCTGGAGTGCATACCTTTTGCTCTGCTGAAGACAAATTGGTGTGTTTCTGAGACTGTTTTCAAACTCAAAGTATTTGCTAAGGTGAGAAAATATTTCTTTAATTTAGATAGAGAATAGTGTGCTTTTAGGAGAAAATTATGAATTATGTGGCGCAAATTGCTTGTAAATATGCTCCCACATGTGCATGGAAAATTTAGATTTTGAATGTTTGTGTTACATAGCCATGTTAAAAGTGATACAAACATGCTGCAAAGGCAATCAAAAAACGCTTTTATGTGTTTTAAGGACATTTTAAGTAATTTTCCCATGTGCAGTGTTTTGAAATTATGATTTGAAAATCGTTTTTGGGGAAAAGGAATTGTTTTTAAATTTATGACAAGGACATAATGGTGTATGCTTCTTTATACGGCAATTGACTGTCCCTGATGTTATTTTTCCCATTTTAATGTAAGACCTTTCTCTGTGGCGCAAGTTGCTTGTAAATATGCTCCGACCTGTGCATGGGAAATTTAGATTTTAAATGTTTGTGTTACATAGCCATGTTAAAAGTGACCCAACCATGCTGGAAAGGCAATAAAAAAACACTTTCATGTGTCTTAAGGACATTTTAAGTAATTTCCCTGTGGGTAGTGTTTTCAAATTATGAATTGAAAATCGTTTTTGAGGTAAAGGAATGTTGTTAAAATTTATGTGCGCCATATGTCCACAAATTTCGTTTTCAGGGGTGCAGCAGGGTGTTCTTGAGACACCCCTGCACCTTTGGAAAAATTCCTAATTTGCGATGAGCTAATTGCTAATCGCAAATTGCACCTTCATTCTTATGGGCCTCCTGCTCCATGGAAATGAATGGGTAATTTGCAATTAGCAATTTGCTCATCGCAAATTAGGAATGGTAAAGAATCGCTATTTATTCCTTAAAATTCGCTATTTAGGAAATGCAAAATAGTTTGATGATACATATGGCGGTTCATCTGTAACAAGATAAGAAGCTTAGGGATACATTTATGATGACTGGCGCAATGAAGTGGACATCACTTACTTCATTGGTAGAGCTTTACATGTATTATCTCCTCTGTATTCTTCATCAAGCGTAACTTTAATCTGCAACCCTGAGTAGGCCTCACCTTAAACAAACCTCTGGATAGGCCACACCTTATCGTCATCCTGAATTAATCATTTAAAATGCTAGGGACAGATTTATGATAGGTGTATGCCTCTTTTGCGCCACTTACAAAACACTGTCCACGGGGAAATGACTTAAAATGTCCTTAAGACACATGAATGTGTTTTTTTAAAGCGTTTGCAATTTTTTGGGGTGACTTTTAACATGGCTATGTGACTCAAACAGTCAAAATCTAAATTCACCATGCACAGGTGGGAGCATATTTACAAGGAATGTGCTCCATGGGGAAAGGTCTTATAATGTAATATGGGAAAAATGACATCAGAGACACTGAAATGCCTTATAGAGAAGCATACACCATTATGTCCTTGTCATAAATTTGCAAACCATTACTTTTCCCCAAAAACGATTTTCAAATCATAATTTGAAAACACTGCACATGTGGAAATTACTTAAAATGTCCTTAATTCAAAATTTGCTATTCCTTATTTTGCGATTGCACTGAAGGATTTGCAAATTTTGCGATTCCTTAAATGCAATGTATCAAACAAAAAATATGTAAAAAATGATATTAAGGATTTGGAAACTACCACCAACTTCTAGTTTGTGGTAATTTGCGAATTCTTTTCAAAAAGCATTTTTTTCCAAAAAACAAAAGGTGCCATATGACGCCTATACATGTCCTTAGGACATGTATGTTTGCCATATGCCCCCAAATTTCTTTTTCAGGGGTGTAGCAGGGTGTTCTTGAGATACCCCTGCACGCTTGAAAAAATTCCTATTTTGTGATGAGCTAATTGCTAATCGCAAATTGCAACCTTCATTCCTATGAGCCTCCTAGCCCATGGAAGTGAATGGGTAATTTGCAATTAGCAATTTGCTCATTGCAAATTAGGAATGGTAAAGAATTGCTATTTATTCCTTAAAATTTGCTATTTAGGAAATGCAAAATAGTTTGATGGTACATATGGTGGTTCATCTGTAACAAGATAAGAAGCTTAGGGATACATTTATGATGACTGGCGCAATAAAGTGGACATTACTTACTTCATTGGTAGGCCTTTACATGTATTATCTCCTCTGTATTCTTCATCAAGCGTAACTTTAATCTGCAATCCTGAGTAGGCCTCACCTTAAACAAACCTTTGGATAGGCCACACCTTATTGTCATCCTGGATTAATCATTTAAAATGCTAGGGACAGATTTATGATAGGTGTATGCCTCTTTTGTGCCACTGTGCGTCACTTTTATGATGCAGCGGCGGTGCTAATTTGCAATTAGCAATTTGCTCATTGCAAATTAGGAATGGTAAAGAATTGCTATTTATTCCTTAAAATTTGCTATTTAGGAAATGCAAAATAGTTTGATGGTACATATGGTGGTTCATCTGTAACAAGATAAGAAGCTTAGGGATACATTTATGATGACTGGCGCAATAAAGTGGACATTACTTACTTCATTGGTAGGCCTTTACATGTATTATCTCCTCTGTATTCTTCATCAAGCGTAACTTTAATCTGCAATCCTGAGTAGGCCTCACCTTAAACAAACCTCTGGATAGGCCACACTTTATCGTCATCCTGGATTAATCATTTAAAATGCTAGGGACAGATTTATGATAGGTGTATGCCTCTTTTGTGCCACTGTGCGTCACTTTTATGATGCAGCGGCGGTGCAAAAGATTTGCTATGAGGCGACAACATTACAAATTGATGCATTTAGGCAGATATGTCATGGTGTAAAAAAAACGTACCACATGAAACCGATGCAGCAGTGATGCAAAAGATGCACCATGTCGCAAGACAGGCCTCACTTGGGGCCATATGTATCAAGCTAATTAGCATTCGCAAAGATCAAAATTCTACGAATTTCGGCCTTTGCGAATGTTAATTAGACAAATGGTATGTATCAAACAAGTTTGATGCAAAATAAGGAGTAGCAAAATTTGCTATTCCTTATTTTGCAATTGCACTGAAGGATTTGCAAATTTTGTGACTACTTAAATGAAATGTATCAAACAAAAAATATGTAAAAAATGACATTAAGGATTTGGAAACTATTGTGGTAAATTGGTGGTAATTTGTGAATTCTTTTCAAAAAGCTTTTTTTCAAAAAAACAAAAGGTGCCATATGACGCCAACACATGCCCTTAGGGCATGTATGTGTGCCATATGCCCCCAAATTTCTTTTTCAGGGGTGCAGCAGGGTGTTCTTGAGACACCCCTGCACCCTTGGAAAAATTCCTAATTTGTGATGAGCAAATTGCTAATCGCAAATTAAACCTTCATTCCTATGAGCCTCCTAGCCCATGGAAATGAATGGGTAACTTGCAATTAGCAATTTGCTCATTGCAAATTAGGAATGGTAAAGAATTGCTATTTATTCCTTAAAATTCGCTATTTAGGAAATGCAAAATAGTTTCATGCTACATATGGCGGTTCATCTGTAACAAGATAAGAAGCTTAGGGATAGATTTATGATGACTGGTACATCACCAGGGATGTGTCAGTCATCCTGCGCCGCTGTTCCGCCACCCATGGTGTGCTGCATTTAGAATACGGGGCATCATGGGGCAAAAATGGCACAGATGCGTGACGTATCTGTGCTGTAAAGGTAGTGATTTCTGGAGTTGTATCGCAAGTGCGATGCAGCTCAAGCAAGGCTCAGGGGTGCCCCATCTCCACAATGTTGTGTCAAGACCTATGCCTGCTTAAAGCAGGCGCAGGGTTTTGACGAAGCTTTCTCCTATCTGATTGTAAATACGGCACACCATGGGTGGCAGAGTAGTGGTGCACGTTAACTGGTGCATGCCTGGGGATGTGCCATTTAACATAAATCTGCCCCTTTACATTTAAGTATGTGCAGGACACACAGAGTCGGTGAGGCTTATCCAAGGTTAAGAAGAGATGAGTCCTGTTCACTGAAAATTTAGACATAGTCTTCACCTGCTCAGCATTGCTGGACATGGCTAAATAATAGCTGCAAAATATTACTCTTGTTAAACAATTTTACTATTATAATCTCTGAGATTTGTCTCTTACTCTGCAACATCTCATTGTTGTTATCTTTCTTTAAAGATAAAGACAACCTCAACATGAGCGACAATCTGCAATCAGTTGATTTTGACCTCATCATTGAACTTGTAATTGAAACATCAGTGGATGTTGATCCCTTGGATGATTTAAATCCTGAGGATGAAGAAGAGCGTGATGAGGATGCAGATTTGTCCGAATTATATGACATAGGATGGGAAGCTGACCTGCTTGAGCCTATGGAAATATAAACATTTATTTTTAAAATTTATAATTAATAAAAAGTAAAAAGGTAAACCGTTTAATTTAAAAATAAAGACACCTTCAAAAGCAGGTTATGTGTAGTGTCTTCAATAAAATATTAAAATATGCTCATAAAATTAGATCAGATTCACATATAAAATAGCACAGGTAACATAAATATAAATGTCATTTCTTTTCTGCTATTTCTGTATTGTAAATTTGCAAGGACTAAAAAATCTTCTATTTAAAATGTCAAGTAGTGTGTTAAGTTTTTGATCACTGTTATTGTTTTACTGTTTGGTAATAATGGTTAATAACATTTTTTATTATATTTTACCACAGATTCAACTGCAGATCATTTCAAGATTTCACCATGCCAACAATAGAAAGACAGAGAAAGGCTGCAAAACGTCAAAGACAGCAGGTGAAAGAAAATAAGCAGCAGTCCTCTAACAAAAAGATTTGTCAAGTCACGAAGAAAGCACCGGGTAAGAGCACAAAATATTTCATAAGAAATATGTGTAGTAAAAAAAATATTACTACAGAAAATGTTTCAGTCCATAAAACGAGAAGGAATTCAAATGGAAAGGAAAGGCCAATCAAAAATGTTACTGCTAGAGCAAGAGATAACTCTGTGCATGATAGTAGAAGGAAACAACAGTTTAGGGAGATTCGTAAAGGAATGTTCCGCAACAGGATAATTGGCAATTTGTTAAAAAATATTAAGAAAGGTCAACAGAAACTGGTTTTTTATAAGAGAAAAAAAAAAGTTGAGAAAGTTATTGATCAGGCATTTGAAATTAAACGTAAGTTATTTATTTTGATAATCAATAGAATTAGGAAGCTAAACAAGGTAATTTATGATTTCAAAAGAAATAGTAGATGGAAGAGAATAGTTAATCGTAGTAATTTTTGTGAAGTTTTTTCTGGAGAATGGATGCATAGTTCAAGCTGTGAGGCATTTTTTAATGAGGAGAGTTATTTCCAGGATAATGATTTGGTGCATGCAGTTGACACCAGTGGTCGTGCTTATGAAGTGAAAGATGGTTGTCCAGTTGAAAAAGAAAAACTTGTGACAACAGAGGCAGAAGAGGTGTTAGGTAATGAGGTTTTAGGAAGACGTGCTAAGGGTCCTGTGTACACCTGGAAGTGTAGTAGTATTTGCAGTGTGCGACAGGATTCCATCAATTTGCTTTGTGATTTTGTACGGTCATTTAATAAGAAAAGTTTGAAGCAGAAAATAAGGTTGTTGCAAGAATTAGATCCTTGCAGAGTAAGAGAAGTGACAGGTTTGCATGGTCATTCACTGGCTTGTCTTTCCAGGAGAGTATGCCAGAGTGTTTTTCATCATTTCAGGATGCTAGCAGTGCATCATAATAAAGTGAGGAAATTAGTTAGAATGTTGTATTATGCTAAGAGTCCAGCAATTATGCTTAAACAATTATGCGCTGCTCTTTTGCATGGTTCTGAAATAGATGTGAAGAATATATGTGAAGAAATTGAGTTTTGTTACTTTGGAAGTAAAGAGGAGAATGTTGAAATTGAGCAAGAAGAAGAGGGTCATGTGGAAGATAGTGTACAGGTTTCCAGTACAGATAATTTCCAGAGGGAAATTGCGACGTTTGAGGTGAAATCAAGTGAGAGGCCTAATTTCACTTGTGTGTGTTGTCGACGCACTTATTATAAGAATCAGACTAAGTTAGTGGATTTATATGCAAAAAGTGAAAGGGAAGATAATAGTGAATGGAAGGATTTCGCAACATACTTGATGGTAGAAAATTGTTTTGATTTGGGATTGGATCAACGTGTGTGTACTTATTGTTGTTGCAAATTAAATCAAAACCAGATGCCTGCTAGAGCAGTTCATAATAATCTGGAATTGGTTGAGATTCCTTCTGAATTGAAGGATTTAAATACTTATGAATCTATTTTGATTCAAAGTATCCATCCCTTTCAGGCTATTGTAAGAATGGAGCCAAAGACAGGGAAATTGCCTCCATCAGATTTACAGAGAGGATTAAAGGGAAGAGTTGTTTATTTGCCTCTAGATTTGAAGAAAAACATTAACACAATTGGAGTAGAAAAAGTGGAAGAGGAACCTCTGGTTATCTTAGTTAATGGGGTTCCGACAAAGAATAAGAAAATATGGCAAGATTTAGTAGATGTTAGGAAAGTTAAAAAGGCAACATTGTATTTGAAAAAAAATAATAAATACTATAAGAATGTATATGTTGCAGAAGAGGAAGTAAGTGAGGAAGAGGATAGCGATTTGTGTGCTGGTCAAATTGAGAAAGTAGAACCCTCTACTAGTGAAGAAATATATGAACATTATAGTGTTCATCCTTTGCATTCCAAGGAAGTCATGGGGAATGCTATTGAGTTGTTTCAAATGAAACAAGCCAAAGGGAGTCCCATTAGTGTTTGGGAGGAAAGTTTGGAAGCTCGGTGTTTCCCACAGCTTTTTCCAACAGGTCAGGGAGGAAGATATGATGAGCGACCTCATCAAATTCCTGCTTCTGAATACCGGACTTTGCGATTGTATGCAGGAGATGCTAGGTTTCGACAATGCATTCCCTATTTGTTTCATCTCCTGTTTGAAAGCGATCTGTCTGGACTGTCATATGCAGTGAACCACATCTTGAAAAGTGGTATACACATGCAAAACATCTCGGCAAGTGACTTAATGGATAAAGTCAATGTCCAAGACAGTATTTTGGATTCTCACCTGATTAATCTCATGGCGTGTCAGCGTGGTACTAATGAGTACTGGTACCGTCGTCATGGTGATTTAAAATGTATGCTGAGGAACTTAGGTACTCCCACATGGTTCCTCACTCTGAGCTGTGCCGAGTATGGCTGGGAAGACTTACTTGAATTTCTACGAGAGGCAAATGCTAACGTAGATAACATCGAATTCAAGACACCCGGAGAACTGTGCTCTTTGGATCCAGTCAATGTATGTAGGTACTTCAATCATAGATTTGAAGCTATGATGTCTTTCATCATGAATAAGAAGAATCCACCTCTTGGAGAGGTGTTGGATTTCTTCTGGAGAAAGGAGTACCAAGCAAGAGGTGCTCCTCATATACATATGTTGCTGTGGATCAAGGATGCACCTAAATTTGGAACGGATCCAGAAGACTCAGTGATGAGTTTCATCCAACAGTATTCTACGTGTGCTGTTCCAAACGCAAAGGAGAAGAAAAGCCTAAGAGAAAAAGTTCTGCGTTTCCAAAGCCATCGATGTGGAAAGTACTGCCGTCGTAAATTCCGAAACAAGGACAAGTTCTACACCAAATGTCGTTTCGGTTTTCCACGACCGGTGATTTCTAAAGGAAGAGTAAACAGTTTGATGTCTTCGCTGCGACATAATGTCATGAAGAAATCACCTAAAAACACATACAATTTGAAGAGGAACGAAGAGTCCAAGTACATCAACGACTACAACCCGGTGATTTTGTCCATGTGGAATGCTAACATGGATATACAGTTTGTGGCTGATAACTGTATGGCTGTGGCTCGGTATGTGACGTCTTACATCACCAAAAAAGAGAAGACAGAATTGAAGGATATGTGGGAGGACATTTCCCATGAAAAGAGCCTCAGCAAGAAGTTGTACAGTTTCAGTCTGAAGATGTTGTCGCATCGAGAAATCGGAGCTTACGAATGCTCTGACCGGTTGTCTTCAGCAAGTCTCTATGCCAAGTCCAGGAGTATCGTTTGGGCGAGTCTTGGTCTTGCTGCAACGCGTAATCGAGTTCTGAAACCTGTGCGGGAAATTGAGTATTTGGCGGAAAAGGAGCCAAACAGTACCGACATTTTGAAGACCAACATGTTGGATACATATTATCCAAATAGAAGCAGTCACCTCGACAATGTTTGTCTGTATGAGGTTCTTCAAAATTACATATTCAAGAGGAACATCAAAGAAGATACTGAGAAAGGAGTGTATGCTGTAATAGGAAGTGAGGGATGTCTGGTCAAGCAAAGAAAATGCCACTTGGTAAACCATCGAAAATTGAGTGGCGAATCTCCTGAAAAAAAGGAGTTTTTCTATTTAGCACTTTTGCAACTTTTCAAGCCTTGGCGTGCAGAAGAGGAACTGCTTGGAGATTTCCTCTATTACGAAGACTCTTTCAATGCCGCCAAGGAGACCATAGAATGTCCTGCTTTTCCCAAATATGTAGAAATGTTGAATGCGGAAATTGAGCAGGAAGCAACGATTGCAGCCGAGATTGCCAGAGACAGTTCTCAGGACAGTCAGAGTTCTGCTTCATTGAGTCAGGATCCACTAGGAGGACCTGTTATCGAAAATGAAGCTGCCACTGCCATGAATGAAGTGGAAAGAGCCATGGCACATGCTCAGGAGGATGCGGTTAACTTAGAAGAGTTGGAAAGACAACTCAACGTTGAGCAGAGGAAAATATATGACGAAGTTACCATGCAAATTGATCATGGATTAAGTCATGACAAGAAAGAGTGCTCATGTACGTCGTTGAAGCCTGTCCGACTGTACGTGAGTGGAGAAGCGGGAACTGGAAAAAGTTTCCTCATTAAAGCAATTTCATGCTATTTGCAGGAAAGGACAGAGTCATCGCTGTCTTGTGTTGTCACCGCTCCAACTGGACTGGCAGCACATAACATTAAAGGGATTACTTTACATCGTTTACTGATGCTGCCAGTGGAGCATGACAACAAATTACAATATCACAAGCTATCTGGAGATGCTTGTTTTGAAGTTTCAAGAATCTTGAGGAAAATTAAACTTCTTATCATTGACGAAGTAAGCATGGTTTCCAATGTCATGCTTGCCTTTGTGCATTTGAGAATGCAAGAAGTTCTCAAAACAGAGTATGATGTGTTATTTGGTGGCAAACACATCATTGTTTTCGGAGATCTTCTGCAGCTGACACCAGTGAAAGGGCAACCTGTGTTCAAAATGCTCACGCATGAAGATACCAGGAAGTGCCTAGGCAGCATTGGCAACGTCAATATATGGTTAAACTTCAATTATGCTGAACTGCATGAAAATATGCGTCAGGCGAAGGATGAAGTTTACAAGACTATTCTACAAGATGTTAGAATTGGAAAAGTGACCGAGCATGGGAAAGAAGCTTTACATGCACGATTACTGTCAAATTTATATCCAGAACAAGATGTTGTGCCTGAGAATATTTTTCAGAAAATTACTGATAAGAAATCTGGAATATGTTTGATGCCAACTCTTGCAGAATGTGCCAAATTCAACAACAAAATGTTGCATTTAGAAAAGCAAGAGATTGTGAAACTGGAAGCTATTGACAGAGTAGAGCATATGGGATCAACAATTATTTTGTCTGAGAATCTGAAAACAAAATTGGATTCATTAGAGAAGAGTATATCTAAAACTGCAGGTTTTGAAAAGACTCTGAATGTGTGCTTGAACTGCCGTATAATTTTAAGAAGGAATTTACATGTTGAAAGAGGTCTGGTAAATGGATCAATGGGTAATGTTGTTGATTTTGTAAAATACAGAAATAGAGATGGAATTGAATTTTTAAAAATTAAATTTGATGGCATTGAGGAAGTACAGCTAATTGGTCGTTGCTCTGCTAGATTTTTGCTTGTAAAAGACTTATATGTTCGCCGTAAGCAGTTTCCTGTTTGCTTGGCATATGCGGTGACAATCCATAAATCGCAAGGTTTAAGTGTAGACAGTGCATTGGTGAATATTGGCAGTTCTGTGTTCAAGGAGGGTATGGCATATGTGGCATTGTCACGAGTTAGAACTTTATCGGGATTGTACTTGATTGAGTGTGATGTCACAAACATTTGTGCTGATCTAGATTGTGTTAAGGAATACAATAGGTTAAGAAGAGAGTATGCGTCACATTTGCCTCAGTATCCTTTGTTTGAGAAACGTGTGGTAGGCCGGAAACGAAGAAATGTGACCAATACTGGGGAGGTTGTAGCAAAAAGACGAAAAGTCGATGAACCTAAAATTACAAGCAGAAACAAAAAGGATTCTGTTGAAGATGTTGTTGGTTTTCAATTTGAAAACAGTTCTGGTGTCAACTGCTATGCTAATGTAGTGGTTAATGTTTTGTTTTGTCTAGAAAATGTAAAAGAAGAGATTGTGGTCAATTCTGATCAAAGATTTTGCAGTTTGTTAAATTCTGTGTTAGAAAAATGTAGCACTGATAGAAGAAACATAGAAAGTGTGTCTGAAATTCGAAATCTGTTAGACAGATGTTCAGGCCAAACACAATTCTCTCAAAATATTCAGCAAGATTGTCAGGAGTTTTTAATGTATATGCTTGATGTATTACATGCTGAAGGTGTAGATGTAGATCAGCTGTTTGGGCTTTCTTATCAATGGCAGCATGACTGCGAGAACTGTATGGTATCAAGTACTACTAGTGTAGACTCAGAAAGATTTATATATTTAACTTTGCCAGACAGTAAATCAGTCTCCTTTAATAAGCTAGTAAAAGCAGCTGATCACAACATGGTGTAGCCAATGTAAATCTGAAATGATGTCCACATTATTTATACGAACATATGGCCAGTATGTCATTTTAATGTTCCAACGATGTAGGCCTGATGGAACAAAATTGACAACTTTAATTAAAAATTTTGTAGCTTCGCAGTTGTCAATATCAGGAAGGACTTTTGTAACTGCAGCAATTATATATCATGACGGCCCTTCAATAACATCAGGACATTACACAGCTTATTTAAAGTCTAGAAATGGCTGGTCATTCTGCAATGATTCTGTTTTAATTTTCACAAAAAAATTGCCGTATGACCTTAAAAACTCTTACCTGGTGTTTTTAAAACCAAAATTTTAGGGAAATAATCTCGGGATGTGCTCTGTGGAATTTCAAGAAGTTCTAATGGCTCCTACACAATTTGGCCTTGAGGATAAGTGTAGTTCAGAGACATAACTTCTAACCATAGGACTGGACATCATGGAGAAATACGTGCACTTTGAATGAGTTCAGAAAAACTGTTTCTTTTTATAAGCTAATTGAAGCAGCCAATCAAAACATGGAGTAGAGGGAATGTAAGTCTGCAATGCTGTCTACTGTTTTACATTGCTTTGTGATTAAAAGTGATGTAGAGAATTAAATAATTGTAGTAGTCATAGAGGTAGTGTAAGTCTGCTTCATAGTAAGCAGTATCAGTGTCATAGGAAATGTAGAACATGACTGAGCAAGAAGGGGAAGATATTACTATTCCAGGATTGTGAAAATGATCTTCAACATTTTAATTCTGAAAGTTGCGGAAATGCCAAATGACGGGATTGGCTTACAAGAAATCCAAGAGTTATAAATGGCTCTGACCAGATTTGGCCTTGTGGAAACTTGTGGTAGAGAGCAAGAAGTCATTTATTGCATGTAACGTGTTTTTAAAAACGATGGAGATTTTCTTTCAGAAAGTGGCGGGCTGAAAGTAATAACAGCACAAAAGAGTGTAAGCTGTTCATAGGACATCCTTGGACGTCATGGAAAGTAAGTTAACTTTAAGGAGTTCTGAATTTTCATTTCTTATGTTGTATGGGTTTTTTTAAACACAATCATTTTGATTGTGTTTTTTTTTCCCCGCTGTTATATGATGAATACCTTCAAGTCACTGTTTTTAGTGAATTTTGATACATTCTGAGAACAGCAAAAATAAACCATTTAACATGTATAATTAATTCTGTACTATTTGCATTTATGATGTATATGTAGAACTGTGTAGGAGGCATGGAGAAGGTGAGGCTTCTGTAAGTGTCAAAGTTGTTGCATGCAGTGCTGCACTTCTGCGTATTCTTTCATATGCTGGACTACATCTGCACAATGAGATACCTAAGCAAAGGAAACACAAGTGATGTGATTGTGAAATGAGCAAAATAAATTGCACGTATTTCATTTACATCACCTGTGTTTCCTATCATTACGAATCACATTGTGCAGATCAAGTTTAGGTCTGTCCAGGGAAACATAGGAGGTTTGAACTTTGTTGAAGAGTGCAGTGGACATGACTCACTTCATTGGTAGACCTTCACATGTATTATCTCCTCTGTACTCTTCAAAAAGTGTAAATCTCATCTGCAACCCTGAGTAGGCCTCACCTGAAACAAACCTCTGGATAGTAGACATCTTATTGGCATCCTGAAGCAATTATTTAAAATGTTAGTGTCTTGCGACACTTTTCTGAAACAACAGCAATGCAAAAGATGCACCATGTTTTAAGATAGGCCTCACTTCATCTGCATCAAGATACTGTTAGTTTAAAATGTATATCTTTAGGACTGTGTAGGGGGCCTGGAGAAGCAGAAGCTTCTGTAAGTGTCAAAGTTGTTGAAAAACTGTTTGTCCTTCAATCTTTTCCCTTGTCTTTTCTAATTTTTAAATACATTTTTTTTATATTTTTCAAATGTTTGTTCTCTCTTTCACAGATTGAAAGTATAAAAACAAAAAGTGAGTAATTTAACGACAATTATAAGGTAAATATTTTGTACTGTTTTCGTTACATTTCTATCACATTTAACTACTATTAGTTCCACTGCTTCATTTCTTTAACCCTCAGTTTCCTGCCTTTGCTACTTCCCTCATTCCTTTCTCTATTACCTACTTACTCAACTCCTTCCACTCTTTTTCTCAGTCCCTCTCTTCTCATAGTTCCTCACTCTTGTTCACTCACTGCGTCTCTATTACTCTTAGTGTCTTTGACTGATCACTCTATCACTACTTGTTCATAATGCTTTCTCTGTGTAGTTGAAGCACACTAAGGGGAATATTATGAACACAGCCAATAAAATTATTGCTCTTTTTATTGGCAGAAAACTGGTGCAAAAGTGGTTTTAGTGGCAGTTTTCTGCCACAAAAGCAGCTTTAGCGACACATTTCTGCCAATAAAAGCTGCAAAACTTTTATTGCCTATGTTGATGATATGGCTCTATGTTAATTACATTTCTTTGCTGTTTCAATTAATCTTTTTCTGTTCTTTTTTGTTTTCTGTTTTCTATTTTTTCTCTCTGTTATTCCTCATGTTTTAATCTTATTTTGAACATTCACTCACATTCTCCAAGAAACTCTTCTTTGTTAATGTTATACTCTCTTTTTTTTTCTTTCACTTCGTTATCTATTTTGTTTTTCACAATTATACCCTCTTCTGTCTTTTCTTCGGTAAATAGATCTATTAAACAGTATCTCTTCTTTACTCCCTATAGCTGTCTTTCTTTTAACATCACTCTCTGTTTCCTTTCCTTATACTTACACTTTTTTTTTTTTTTGGTTAGCTCCCGGTCCGCGTACCGGGAAGCTAACCCGGAAGCGAACCAAAAGAAATAGAGCTTGCCAGAGTGCTAAACATTCTAGCAATTTTTTTGGAAAGGGAAGGTAGTTCTGAAAAGAACTTTTTTTTTATATTTTTGTTGTTTTATATTTTTTTGAACATTTTTTGTTTTTTTTGTATT